>NW_027331932.1:5889654-5893468 GCF_048418815.1 Hemitrygon akajei
CACTCATCAGGGTTTGGAGGACTGGAGGATATATCATGCTGTTCCGTTGTTTAAGAAATGTTTAACAGGCATCCGGTAAATGTGCCGTCGGTAGAAGGTAAATTATTGGAAGGAGTACTAAGAGATAGGATCTACGTATTTTGATCGCCAGGGACTTATCAGGGACAGTCAACATGACTTTTGCGTGATAGGTCATGTTTTACAAATCTATTAAAGTTTTTAGGGGAGGTTACCAGGAAAGTGGATGAACGGAAGGCAATGGATGTTGTCTACAGGGATTTCAGTAAGGCCTCTGACAAATCCCGCATGGGAAGTCCGTTAGGAAGATTCAGTCGCGAGGTATAAAGGGTGAGGTAGTATATTGGGTTAGTCATTCGCTCAGTGGAAGAAGGCAGAGAGTGATAGTGGAGGATTGCTGCCCTGAGTGGAGGTCCTGTGACTAGTGGTGTGCCACAGGAATCAGTGCTGAGTCCATTGTTATTTATCACTAATATCAAAGGTCTGGAAGATAATGTGGTGAATTGCACCTGCAAATTTACTGATGATACAAAGATTGGAGGTCTAGTGGTCAGTAAGTCTCGGCCCGAAACGTCGACAGTGCTTCGCCTTATAGATGATGCCTGGCCTGCTACATTCCAACAGCATTTTGTGTGTGTTGATTGAATTTCCAGCATCTGCAGGTTTCCTCGTGTTTGAAGATGGACTTTACAACGGACAAGTGTGAGGTATTGCACTTTGGAAGGAAAAAACATGGTAGAACATACAAGGTAATTGGCAGGGCACTGAGGAGAGCAGTACAAAAGAGGGATCTCGGAATACAGATACAAAATTCCCTAAAAGTGGCGTCTAAAGGAAGAAAGGGCAGTAAAGAGAGCTTTTGGTACATTGGCCATTACAAATCAAAGTATTGAGTAGAAGAGATGGAATTTTATAGTGAGGTTGTAGAATGCATTTGTGAGGACGAATTTGGAGTATTGTGTGCAGTTCAGGTCACCAAATTACAGGAAGAATATTAATAATCTTGAAAGAGTGCAGAGAAGGGTTTACAAGGACATACAGACACAGAGGTGAATCTCCCTATACACTGTCCCATCACACACTCCCCGGGTCAGTCACAGAGTGAATCTCACTCCACACCGTCTGATCACACGCTCCCGGAGTCAGACACAGAGTGATTCTCCCTCCACACCGTCCCATCACACACTCCCGGGGTCAGACACAGTGTGAATCTCCCTCCACATCGTCCCATCACACGCTCCCGGGATCAGACACAGAGTGAATCTCCCTCCGCACCGTCCCATCACACACTCCCGGGGTCAGACACAATGTGAACCTCCCTCCACACCGTCCCATCACACACTCCCGTGGTCAGACACAAACTGAATCTCCCTCTCCAAAGTCCCATCCCTCACTCCCGGGGTCAGACACAGACAGAAACTCCGTTCCTTCGTCTTTCTGCCCCACTCACCTCGGGAAGGAGACTGTGAGTCCGTTTTCGTGAATTTCACGTTCATGTAAGTCTCGCTGTCGTCCAACCTACCGAGGATACTTTGCGTCTCTGAACTCAGTAATTTGAAGTGACCGTTGACAAAGGAAGCCCGTGTTCATAGGGGAGTTTGACCGACAGCAACAAACACCAGATCAAGGGCCGATAATGAGAGAGGCCGAGAGCAGGGGAAGGAAGTGCGGGGGAGGAGAGAGGGAGTAAAGGAGTGACAGCGATTGTCTCAACAGATGAGAGTGGTGGGGGCAGTAGCAGTGAACGTGGCGTGAAAGTGGGGGAAGGAGAATGAGGGAATTTTAGGGGAGGTCGGAGAGAGAGAAGTGGGTGAAGGTGACAGGGGATTGAAAGGAGGAGGCTATAGGTGCGAGTGAATGAGTAGGGAATGTCGAAAGAGCGGGGCAATTTGAGAGAAATTGAGGAGAGGGAGAAAGCAGAGAACAAGCTAACGGGGGAAGAAATGGAGGGAGGCAGAGAGAGTGAAAAGGACAGGTAGGGGGCGAAGCGCATGAAAGGGAAGAGAGAGCGCTGCAGAGAGGAAGGAGGGATGCAGTGAAGGGACGATGGAATGTGATAAGAAGAGAAGAAGGGAGAAAGGAGTGGAAGAAGGGGATTATTAAGGGATGACAAGAGCGAAGGAGTGAACCACAGCTAGATATGTAACACTCATGCACAGCCTCTAATGTCCTCTCCACCCCCCACCCGCGGATGGTTCCTGGTTTGATCTTCTGACCCTCCCACTGCTCTGCTCATCAGCGGGGGATTCAGACCCTCTGTGCGCGGGAAACCACGACCCCAGCGACAAACATCCAACACCCACCCAAGTAAGCGAGCCCCTACCTCCGAGAGAAGATGAACAACTCCTCTCTCTCTCTCTCTCTCTCTCTCTCTCTCTCTCTCTCTCTCTCTCTCTCTCTCTCTCCTCTCTCCTCTCTCTCTCTCTCTCTCTCGCTCTCTCTCTCTCCTCTCTCTCTCTCTCTCTCTCTCTCTCTATCTCAAATCTACACTAAATTTACACCTGAAGAAGTCGAAAACATGAGCTTGTATTTTTAGACAGTGCAGTACTTATCAAAGAAAACAGACATTGTTCCGGTGAACTTTACAGGAAGCCAACGCACGCTGATCGGTATCTGAGCACTCATGTCACCCATGGGAACATGATCTGAGGGTCGTCAGTATTTCAGAGAGGCCTTGAAAACCTGCGGCTACACTGAGCGGGACTTTGTCAAGACAGCAAAGCAATAGCAGGAACGTCAGCCCAAAAGACGGAGTTCAGATTCTCTCTCAAACATCCTGCATCACCCTGTGAATACCCCTTTGTCCTCTCTGCAACCCTAACGTTCTCTCTATTAGTCCACCATTAATGCCTCTATCCCACTCGAATGTCACTCTTCCAGCTCCATTCCTCTCTTTAACCCTTCGCTCCCAGATGCCTTTCTATCTCACTGTCCTCTTCACTAAGCCTTCTCTTTTTAACCCCCACTCTCTTCACCAACCTTCCCACTCGCTCCCCGCTCACACTGAACATTCATCCGTCGGAAATCTGCCCGGGGGGGGGGGGAGGGGGGGGAGGGAGAGGAGAGAGAGAGAGAGAGAGGAGAGAGAGAGAGAGAGAGAGAGAGAGAGAGAGAGGAGAGAGAGAGAGAGAAGAGAGAGAGAGAGAGGAGAGAGAGAGAGGAGAGAGAGACGGAGAGGGAGCTTGCGGCTAGTGTTACGTACCCTATAACTGGGTGTCTAACCAGCAGAGAAAGAAGAATTCGTTGGAGTCTGGTGGGTACCAAAATAAAGGTGTTTATTAATAAAAATAAGCAAAAACCATGTCAATAATGCAAATATACATATAAAAACAAGTTAGCAGTAATAAATCTAAAAGTGTAGGAATAATAATAATAAGCAATAACAAACAAGCTCTATCGATGTCTAGGGGTAAATAATTGTCATAGAAAAGTATAAAGTTCATTTCTGTTCATGAGTGCTGATGTAGTTATGGTTGTTGTGTTGTATCTTTGGAGAGAGAGAGAGCGAGCGAGCGAGATGTACCAGCTACGTTCAGGCAAAACCTTCCTTTGCTTTCTTAATCCGTCGTATTGTTATGGTCATTCAGCTATGACCCCTCCGTCCTTCTGCTAGACCGTTCTTCTGTGGTGGGCTCGTCACTCTGGCATGAGTGGACACACACACAAGTCCCCACCGGCCCTGCTTTTACACTGTGAGCTTTACTGACCGATCTCCTGGTTCGGTCACGGAAGCCCCCACCTTTCTTTTGGGTTCCAACACTGAATCAGTGTCCACTGGCGTGTCTGGAGGGTGTCT